>NC_057799.1:292851230-292862822 GCF_018294505.1 Triticum aestivum
GGAGTGAGGCTCGAGGACTCTTATTGTGGGTGGCGGAAGCGTATATAATACAAGTGACCAATATCCAGGATCGCACGGGACTGACTGGGACTCCTCTAGGCGTCGGACTCACTATCAAACTCTTCATCCATGAGATCGCCTTCGTCAACATCTGGCCAAATCAACAAGCCAGGTGAGTACTATGAAAGTACTCGCAAGACAGTTTGGACATAAGATATAACAAATGCAAACATGATGCATATGAACAGATTAATAATGCGCACTCAGATAATAAAATAGCTATGCATGGGAATTAAAAAGGAAGTCGGGCGGTAGTCCTCCCGAAATCCCAATGTAATACTGAAGGCCAATCGAGTGTCTGAATGACCCCTCGAAAGGATACAACTAAATTAACAATGCCGCAGTTGGGCGTCAGGGCGACACCACATAAAGGGCTTATATCAAAAGTAAATGACAAGAGTGCCACAGTCGGACGTCTGAACGACATCACATAAAGGGCTTATATTGAAAGTAAATGACAAGGGTGCCATAGTCGGACGTCTGAGCGACATCACATAAAGGGCTTATATCAAAAGTAAATGACAAGAGTGCCCAGTCGGACGTCTGAGCGACATCACATAAAGGGCTTATATTTCATAACTCAATATTTCAGTAGCTTATGAAGTCAAATCATTTCAAGGAAATACTCAGGTACGAAATAATAAAAGGTTAGTCCATCCACGGGAATAACGTTCAACCGGGTTTACCACTCAAGCTTGTTCACCGGGGATTACCACGGAGACTGACACAGGGACTGACATGGATATGGATATACTAGCCACGGTCCTTGACCATGGACACGATGACTTGGAAGGTTTGACTCTGCAGAGTTTGTACTCTTAACCACAGCCAACGGATTTTAGTAGTCACAGGGGACTAGTTCCGTTTACGGTATTTTGGGAGAAACACATCTAACCAGTACACACCCATTCCACATTCCGATGCCAGGAATCACCCTAGGCAACGTTCAAGAAAAACTTTGAGACGGGGAGGCTACAACCTCGCGTAGCATGGGATCAAACTTATACCGCGCGCTCTAAGGGGTGCCCCCCTCTCGGTCCCAACCGGAAACACCCATGCCCCCTGACCGGATGACTGGCTTTAATCCAGGGCCATGGAACCCTCATCCCGGCCCCTCTATTTGGTGTGTACAAGGAAAGAGGTTAACAACTTACTAAACCGTATTCTTTGCAGAAAACATGTGGCAGTACGGGAGGGGACGAACGGTAACGTGGCTCGGCCCACGTTAACGTCGGAGTTTATTGGATGACATAAGACTGGCATGCTACAACAATACCATCTTACTACCTCTCATGTCACCACATGATAGGTCATCTCTCAATCAAAAGTTCACAGTAAACATCGAAGCACACGGTTAGTTGCCTTGTATGCAACATAACACTCACCGATGCTCATATGCCATGCACAAACCATTCAAGCAAACATGCAAAACACCCATCATATCAAAGGTTCAAACATGCTTGCCTGGTTCGGAGAAGTCGGAGTCTAGCTCGGCGAAGTTCGCGGCTCCGTCACCTCCTCCGGAACCTACGGTATAACGAAACCGTATACTAACGTGAAAACCGTTGCGTGCATAAAAATTGTTCCAAAAATTTTCCAAATAAATACTATAAAAAACTAGACAGAAATATAAGACTGACAGAAAAAGAATCAATCAAAAGCATCTTTTATTTAAAAGATATAAGGGTTTTGGTCCAAGGGCTAATCTGTGATGAAACAGAAAAGATCCAGGGACTTGTTTGAAAAAGCAGAAAACGCTTTGGTAAGAAATACGTTAGCCCAGAGAGAAAACACATTCTGCCCGAAGGCGTTTTCAGAAAATGGTTCGAAGGGGAAAAGAAGAGAGGCTGACGAGGGGGTCCCACCCGTCAGGTTCAAAACTTCCAACAGAGCTCGCCGGCGCCCGAAGGCTGCAGTGGTCGCCGGCGTTGAACCACGGCGAGGTAGAGCGATCGGAGGGTACCTACGGGTTCAGGGTGTTCTTCCGCGTCAGTGGGTGGTGGACTAGACCGTCGGAGAGCACCACGTCGACGGCGACACTATCTCCGGCGGACGGTGGTTCGGGCGAGGGTGGAGCTCTCCGGTGGGTGCTGCAAACTTCAAATTGATGCGCGGGTCAGAGATGTGGATGCACTAGGAGACTACTGGCATGAGCTGAGAGGTAGGGGTGCACGCACGGGAGTGGATCGAGCTGGATCCCGAAGCGGGTCGAGGTGGCCGGAGTTGGGGAAGAAGACTCCCTCGGGACTCTTCCAGTGGCTTGGCGTGGTACTAGTGGTGTGTAGAGGTGGTGCGGGTTCGAGTTCGAGCTCGGGACCTCCTTTTATAGGCGATCCGAGGAGGTGGCCGTGAATGGGATAACTCCGGCAAGCAATTACGGCGAGGCAGAGGTTGGGCAGGAGGTTTAGGTGGCTAGGCATCATCGTGGAGGATCACTGGCGCCGTTTCTCTGCTCAAACCTTGGTCGGGCTTGCGTAATGCACTGGCCCTCGACAGAATGGCCGTACGGGCACGGCGGCAGCAGGGAGCGCGCTCCGCGCCTACCAGTTCACGAGGACGGACCTGCAGCGTGCACAGGTGAGTGGACGGCTACGCGGTGGCCTCTGGTGGCTTGGGCGGCGCTGGACGGCGCCGTCCAACGCTGCGCCTCGCTGGCAGCCGCAAAGGGCGCTGCTGCCGTCGCTCACGGGGAGGCGCACCTCCACCAGCTCGTCGCCGACGCCCGCAAGCCTCCAGGCGATCGTGCGGCGCAGGGATAAGAAGGAGGCACAGGGCGCAAGGTGCCACCGCGGCTACTGGCGAGATCGAGGAGAGGTTCTGAAGAAAACGACAGCGGCTCACTGAAACTGTATACTGAACTTTCTGAACTTGACAGTAACAGTGCACGCCAGGTGTTTGATGATATGATTTGGCATGAGGAAAAAATTCTCGAGCTGGGACTTGGTGAGGTGACCTCTCGATGCATCCAGAGGCTGCCTGAATATTCTCAGATTTTTAGGAGGAGAAAACAAATGAATTTCATCAAATTTGACAAATGTGGTCCAAACTTGCAGCAAGCACAATTTGAAATTTTTGAACTGGAGACCAGTGGATCTTCATGGATCTTGGTTGAGGGTTCTAAGGACTAGCCAGGGAAATTTGTTTGGAGGCAAAACTCAAAGGAGAAATGGTAGTTCCTTTGTAAATCTCCAAGAGCCAAAGTAGAGGACAGAAAAAGATTTTGATTAGAAATAAATGGAAACAAAATCATGGGGGAGTTCAACTTGCTGGATTTGAAGTTTATCTTGACACAAAGATGGGGAATGGCTTTTTGGGAGGGGATTTCCACTTATGTCATGGCAAGAGGAGATTTTGAAAGGGGAAAGGATCACTCCATAAGCCATAGGGCCATTTTAAAAAAAAAAAAATTCAAAAACTTTTCCAATGAAAAACATTGGTGTTGAGCCAACACAAGATGGAAAACCTCCAAAACCAAAGATCAAGTTTTGGATGGAACCAAATAAAATACTTGTTATAAAAGAAACTTTTTGAGAAGGAGTCCTTTAGAAGAAAATTTTAAATAACCTCCCTCAGATCAAATAAAGATTTGATAAAACCAAAATAAAATTTTTGGGTGTCACAACACCTACCCCCTTAGGAAAAATCTCGTCCCCGAGATTTCAGCTGATCCTCAAATAGATGTGGGTACTCTGCCTGAAGAAAATCCTCTCTTTCCCATGTAGCTTCATCCTCGGTGTGATTGCACCACTGAACCTTGAAAATTTTTGTTGTTTTCTGACGGGTTCTCCTTTCAGACTCTTCCAATATTTTTACTGGTTGCTCTCTGTAGGTGAGGTCTGGTTGCACATCAATGCTCTCATGAGATACATGCTTTTCCGGGTTGCTCACACATTTCCTCAACTGTGAGACGTGGAACACGTCATGGACGTCTGACAGCTCTTTGGGTAGGTCCAGCTGGTAGGCTACTGTGTTTCTTCGTGCAATTACACAGAAGGGTCCAATAAATCTTGGGGCTAGCTTCCCTTTGATTTTGAACCGTTGCAGGCCCCTCCTAGGAGACACTCGTAGGTACACATATTCACCGGGCTCAAAGCTGACCTCACGATGTTTTCGATCGTAATAGCTCTTTTGTCGGCTTTGAGCTGTCTTGAGTCGGTCCCTGATTTGTTTAACTTTCTCCTCAGCTTCCTTGAGCATGTCTGGGCCGAAGATGCGACTGTCACCTGTTTCTGACCAGTTTAATGGGGTACGACACCTCCGTCCGTACAGTGCTTCAAAAGGTGCCATTTGTAGGCTGGCTTGGTAACTGTTGTTGTATGCGAACTCGGCATACGGCAAACTTTCTTCCCAACTGGATCCATAGGTGAGAACACAGGCTCTCAGCATGTCCTCTAGGATTTGGTTCACGCGTTCAATTCGTCCATCAGTCTGGGGGTGGTACGTTGTACTGAATGCTAGTTGAGTGCCCAGAGCTTGTTGTAAGTGATCCCAAAATTTTGAAACAAATTGAGTGCCTCGGTCGGATATTATAGTCTTTGGGACTCCATGCAGACAAACTATACGGGAGAGATAAAGCTTAGCAAGCCTCTGAGTGGAGTAGGTCGTCTTCACGGGAATGAAATGTGCTACCTTGGTTAGCCTATCTGTGATGACCCATATAGCATCATTTCCGCGTTGTGATCGAGGTAGTCCGACGATAAAATCCATTCCAATTTCATCCCATTTCCACTCAGGTATCCTGTTGGGCTGTAGTAGCCCTGCTGGCTTTTGATGCTCAGCTTTAATGCGCTGGCACGAATCACAACAAGCAATGAATGTGGCTATATCCCTTTTCATACCGTGCCACCAAAATCTTTCCTGAATGTCCTTGTACATTTTGGTTCCTCCAGGGTGGATCGAATATGGGGCGGTGTGGCTTTCGGTTAGGATTTGTTGCTTGAGTTCCTCAATGTTTGGTACGCAAAGTCTGTCCCCGTACCATAATATTCCCTCATTTTCTGTGACGAACTCTGAAGCCTTGCCAAGGCTCATCTTTCTCTTTATGCCTTCGATGCTGGGATGTCCATGCTGAGCCTTCTTAATTTGTTCTATTAGGGTGGGTTGTATCTCCAGATTTGATACGCTGCCCTCAGCGACTATCATCATGTTGAGTTTGGCGAACTCCTGCTGAATTTCAGGCCTCAAGTTCGGTAGGCTGTCGTTGCCCGAGCTGGGGTTCCGACTAAGAGCATCTGCCACTACATTTGCTTTCCCTGGATGGTATGCCGACATCATAGTCCTTGACTAATTCCAACCAGCATCGTTGTCGCAAGTTGAGTTCTGGTTGTGTGAAAATGTATTTAAGGCTTTTGTGGTCCGTATATATTTCACAACGATTTCCCAACAGAAAGTGCCTCCACTCTTTGAGTGCATGGATGACTGCTGCTAGCTCCAAGTCATGAGTAGGATAATTCTCTTCATGTTTCCGTAGTTGCCTGGAAGCATGGAGGTAGTGATATTAAAGTTGTGCTAGTTGAGTAGTTGTGAATTTGATAAATACTTGTGTTGAAGTTTTCAAGTCCCGTAGCATACACGTATGGTAAACGTTATGTAACAAATTTGAAACATGAGGTGTTCTTTGATTGTCTTCCTTATGAGTGGCGGTCGGGGACGAGCGATGGTCTTTTCCTACCAATCTATCCCCCTAGGAGCATGCGCGTAGTGCTTGGTTTTTGATGACTTGTCGATTCTTGCAATAAGTATGTGAGTTCTTAATGACTAATGTTGAGTCCACGGATTATACGCACTCTCACCTTTCCATCATTGCTAGACTCTTCGGTACCGTGCATTGCCCTTTCTCACATTGAGAGTTGGTGCAAACTTCGCCGGTGCATCCAAACCCTGTGATATGATACGCTCTTTCACACAAAAACCTCCTTATATCTTCCTCAAAACAGCCACCATACCTACCTATTATGGCATTTCCATAGCCATTCCGAGATATATTGCCATGCAACTTTCCACCATTCCGTTTATCATGACACGTTCATCATTGTCATATTGCTTTGTATGATCATGTAGTTGACATAGTATTTGTGGCAAAGCCACCGTTCATAATTCTTTCATACATGTCACTCTTGGTTCATTGCATATCCCGGTACACCGCCGGAGGCATTCATATAGAGTCATACTTTGTTCTAGTATCGAGTTGTAATAACTGAGTTGTAAATAAATAGAAGTGTGATGATCATCATTTTCTAGAGCATTGTCCCAAGTGAGGAATAATAAAAAAGAGAAAGGCCATAAAAAAGAGAAGGCCCAAAAAAATGAGAGAAAAAGAGAGAAGGGACAATGTTACTATCCTTTACCACACTTGTGCTTCAAAGTAGCACCATAATCTTCATGATAGAGAGTCTTGCTTTGTCACTTTCATATACTAGTGGGAATTTTTCATTATAGAACTTGGCTTGTATATTCCAACAATGGGCCTCCTCAAGTGCCCTAGGTCTTCGTGAGCAAGCAAGTTGGATGCACACCCACTTAGTTTCTTTTGTTGAGCTTTCATATATTTATAGCTCTAGTGCATCCGTTGCATGGCAATCCCTACTCCTCGCATTAACATCAATCGATGGGCATCTCCATAGCTCATTGGTTAGCCTCGTTGATGTGAGACTTTCTCCTTTTTTTGTCTTCTCCACATAACCCCCATCATCATATTCTATTCCACCCATAGTGCTATATCCATGGCTCACGCTCATGTATTGCGTGAAGGTTGAAAAGGTTTGAGATTACTAAAGTATGAAACAATTGCTTGGCTTGTCATCGGGGTTGTGCATGATGAGAGCATTCTTGTGGGACGAAAATGGAGCATGACTAAACTATATGATTTTGTAGGGATGACCTTTCTTTGGCCATGTTATTTTGAGAGGACATAATTGCTTAGTTAGTATGCTTGAAGTATTATTATTTTTATGTCAATATTGAACTTTTAGCTTGAATCTTTCGGATCTGAATATTCATACCACAATTAAGAAGAATTACATTGAAATTATGCCAAGTAGCATTCCACATCAAAAATTCTGTTTTTATCATTTACCTACTTGAGGACGAGCAGGAATTAAGCTTGGGGATGCTTGATACGTCTCCAACGTATCTATAATTTTTGATTGCTCCATGCTATATTATCTTCTGTTTTGGAAATTATTGGGCTTTATTATTCACTTTTATATTATTTTTGGGACTAACCTATTAACCGGAGGCCCAGCCCAGAATTGTTGTTTTTTGCCTATTTCAGAGTTTCGCATAAAAAGAATATCAAACG
Organism: Triticum aestivum; assembly: GCF_018294505.1. Lineage (NCBI taxonomy): Eukaryota > Viridiplantae > Streptophyta > Magnoliopsida > Poales > Poaceae > Triticum > Triticum aestivum. Next base: position 292,858,591 of record NC_057799.1, read on the forward strand.
GAGTCCAAACGGAATGAAACCTTCGGGAACGTGATTTTCGGAACGAACATGATCCAGAGGACTTGGACCCTACATCAAGAAATCAAACAGGAAGCCACGAGGTAGGGGCGTGCCTACCCCCCTAGGCGCGCCCTCCACCCTCGTGGGCCCCATGTTGCTCCACCAACGTACTCCTTCCTCCTATATATACCTACGTACCCCCAAACGATCAGATACGGAGCCAAAAACCTAATTCCACCGCCGCAACCTTCTGTACCCGTGAGATCCCATCTTGGGGCCTGCTCCGGAGCTCCACCGGAGGGGGCATCGATCATGGAGGGCTTCTACATCAACACCATAGCCTCTCCGATGAAGTGTGAGTAGTTTACCTCAGACCTTCGGGTCCATAGTTATTAGCTAGATGGATTCTTCTCTCTTTTTGGATCTCAATACAATGTTCTCCCCCTCTCTTGTGGAGATCTATTCGATATAATCTTCTTTTGCGGTGTGTTTGTTGAGACCAATGAATTGTGGGTTTATGATCAAGTTTATCTATGAACAATATTTGAATCTTCTGAATTCTTTTATGTATGATTGGTTATCTTTGCAAGTCTCTTCGAATTATCAGTTTGGTTTGGCCTACTAGATTGATCTTTCTTGCAATGGGAGAAGTGCTTAGCTTTGGGTTCAATCTTGCGGTGTCCTTTCCCAGTGACAGTAGGGGCAGCAAGGCACGTATTCTATTGTTGCCATCGAGGATAACAAGATGGGGTTTTTTTATCATATTGCATGAATTTATCCCTCTACATCATGTCATCTTGCTTAAAGCATTACTCTGTTCTTATGAACTTAATACTCTAGATGCATGCTGGATAGCGGTCGATGTGTGGAGTAAAAGTAGTAGATGCAGGCAGGAGTCGGTCTACTTGTCTCGGACGTGATGCCTATATACATGATCATACCTAGATATTCTCATAACTATGCTCAATTCTGTCAATTGTTCAACGGTAATTTGTTCACCCACCGTAAAATACTTATGCTCTTGAGAGAAGCCACTAGTGAAACCTATGGCCCCCGGGTCTATTTTCCATCATATTAATCTTCCAACACTTAGCTATTTCCGTTGCTTTTTATTTTGCTTTTACTTTACTTTGCATCTTTATCATAAAAATACCAAAAATATTATCTTATCATATCTATCAGATCTCACTCTCGTAAGTGACCGTGTAGGGATTGACAACCCCTTATCGCGTTGGTTGCGAGGATTTATTTGTTTGTGTAGGTGCGAGGGACTCGCGCGTAGCCTCCTACTGGATTGATACCTTGGTTCTCAAAAACTGAGGGAAATACTTACGCTACTTTGCTGCATCACCCTTTCCTCTTCAAGGGAAAACCAACGCAGTGCTCAAGAGGTAGCAGCGTCTGGCGGCACGAGGCGAACGGCGGCGGGGCGGAGTCCGGCGGAGGCACTCGGCCCGGCGGCGGGTGGCTGCGGGCCTCGGGGCCCAGATCAGGGCCCGGGCGGGCCTGACGTGGGCCTGATGGGCCGCGGCGGCTGATGCAGGTGGAGGAGAGCGGCGACTACATGTGGCGCAAGGGGATTGGTCGAGGGGGCGGCGACGGACTTGTCCAGCGCAGGATGGACATGTCCGGCAGCGGGAGGAGGAAGAAAGCTAGGGTTTGCCCAAAATTTCGGGGGGGGTTTATATAGATTCTGGGACCTAGGAGAGGGCTATTGAGGTGCGGTTTTCGCCCACACGATCATGATCCAACGACGGAGAGCACGGAGGGGGTTTAGATGGGCTAGTGGGCTTTTGTGAAGGGGTGCTGGGCTGCAAAGAGAAGGAGGGTTTCGGCGGCCGTTGGGGCATCAAACGACCTCCAAATGGAATGAAATTTGACAGGCGGTCTACCGGTGATGTACCAAGACCACATGTCAACTCTCGGCCCATTCCGAGAAGGTTTTTCTCCTGCTCACGAAACGAGATCTGAGAGGTGCAACGGGTGCATGTGAGAGTGTCGGATTCCGAAACGGACAACAGAGAGAACGGGGAGACCGGACGGATGCAAGTTTTGAAAAACATGCCGATGAAGTGCACATGATGACATGGCGAAGTGCAACACACAAGAAAATGACATGGCAACGACCGCAAATAACTAGAAGACACCTGGCGCATCGGACTCGGAGCATTACAACTCTCCTCCACTAACAAGAGATCTCGTCCCGAGATATTAGGAACGAGATGGAAGAGAAAGAGGACAAGGTAACCAAGAGTGCAAGAGAGAAGATGAACAAAGTCGAGAGTACTCGGGTAGAAAAGAGGACGACGAATATGACGAGAGCAAACAGCTCAAGGAACAAGATAGACTCTGAAACCACTCCAGTTAGAAGAAGACAAGAAGGGAATAAGAATGAAAGAATTGGGATAGCATCTCGGTTGAACATGGAATGGAATAGAACATGAACTTGACAAGATGGAACGATACTTGACGAGAGGAACAACACAATGCCTCCGAAAGAATTGAAAGAGTTGAATGAAAAGAACGAAGAAGAAGATGACATCTTCTACCACAATTGAGTTTGAAAAGCATCTTTGCAAGGAAGGATTGAACGGAGTTGTTGTAAATTCAACAACGAAAAGAATAAGCTTGTTGTGGAATTATTGAAAACTTCTCAAAATTATGAGCTGATAACAGGCCACAAACGGAAATGATTGAATAGCTGAGAAGAACGAAGAAATGCAAAACTCCACTTCAAAAGAATACAGAGAATTAATTGCATTTCGAGACACAAGAGGGAAAAAATACTTGCGTTCCTCCAACAAGAATCTTGATGAACACTTGAAGAATGAATTAAATCCTGCTGAACCACCCTGAAGAACTCCGGTGACAAAAGGATGATGAGATAGAATTGAAGGATGAAAAGAATAAGATTAAAGCCTTGCGATGAATTAGATGGAGCTTCGCGACGAGACAAGCTAAAAAACTTGGAACTCCTGAAAAGAAAAGATGAACAACTTAGAACTAAGAGATTATTCATCAAGAAAAATCTCCGAAGGAAGGAATTAATCAACTTGATGAAAGAAGAATAAGAATTATGTTATGCTTATCCTTCATCAATTAAATCGGTGAGAAGCCATGGATTTGCATACTACTTATTCACGTTGGTAAAGATTAAGGGGGGATATAGCGCAAAACTTGGGAAGGTCTTCATGAACCACCGGTATGATTGGAAAGAACGAATGAATTGATATGATAACAAAGGAGAAGGAATTATGAACAAACCACCGTGAGAATTTGAAAATGGATAAAGAAAGAGAATTAATCACCGGGAGGAATTAGAAAATGAACGAAGATACTTGAGTGAATTAAGATGCAAGAGAACGAAGAGATCGCGAACTGATTAAAGAATGCTTGAACGAAGCACCGGTACAACTATGGGAACGAACGAAGCTGAAAACTTGGAACAAAGAAATATTCTGAAATGGAGGCCTCCGGATAATCGAAACGAAAAACAACTCCTGAAATACTCCGGATGGGTAAGAAAAGAATTTCTGACAAACGGAATAGTTTGAGAGGATAACATGAAGTAGAACCACGAATCTTCGAGAGAACGGCCAAGATTTAGAGGAAAACTCTTCTTCGGTCTTCAAATGTTGAGAATGACGTCGAGGCACACCACCAAAATTGTTGAGATACTCCGGGAGAATGAAAATCGAAGAGGTTGAGCCAACAACGAAAATAATTTGCAATCGATCTTGGAAAAGCACCTAATTGATGATTTTCATTCTTACGTCAAACTTCGAAAAGAATTTGAGAATAACTCCGGAAAATTAGGAGAGTCAGGTAAGATCCTTGGAAAAGACTTGTGGGTTAGGACCCACTGAAAAGAAAAACATCACTGGAACAGATTGTTTGAATGAGATATGATGCACCAGAACGATTGAAAGACTCGAATGAGGTGACAACCTCGAAATAATTGAAGGCAAACACGAATCTTCTGAGATGTATTCATCACTCCGGAACGATAAACTGGCGAGAGGCGAATGAGCATGGGAAAATACTTGAGCCAAGGAAAAGAATATGATCAACTCGACAGACTTGAAATGAATCCACCGGAAAAGAAAACGAGACGAACAATGATTAACTAGACGAGAATTCACTGGTTGAGACAAATGAGGAAAGACTGAAGAGGCTCCGCAAGAACGAAATTGATGCTCGAATAGAGGCTCAGACTCCGGGAAGAAAAATGG
>NC_057799.1:292863258-292866802 GCF_018294505.1 Triticum aestivum
AAACAAAGGCAACTTGGAACGGGGAATCGACGAATAACTTGGAGAGAAACACACCAGTTGAAATAATTGAGGAAAGAATGCAAAGGCTTTGCACGAGTAGGATGGATACTCGATTAAGGACTCCGGCTCCGAGAAGAAAGAGGGTGGGCGGGTGGGAAAAAGAAAGTCTATTTCGGATGGTGAAGCAACGTCGTTGAGAAGGAACTGGGGATTGACCTCGCAAAAGGCGATGAGGTTCGAATGACTCCAAGGGAAGTGCGCCGGATGAAAGAGCTGACATCGCAACGAACGAAAACTAACTGTGTGATCCTAAAAAAAATTGAAGGGGAAGAGGAGTATATCAAAACACCTAAGTCAAGATTTCTCACCAGTGCGACGAAGGGGCTAAGGAGCAAAAGAATTCCTACTCTCCGATATAAATAGACTCCAAAAAAGTTTTCTTCTAGACTCGACAACGGCCAACTACGAACAATCAAGGGGGCTCCTATGGTCGCTCGAGGCTGTGATACCAACTTGTCACGCCCAATATGCAACTCTATCCTAAAGGAACTCAAAGGTCCCACCAAGGATAGAAGCGCATATTGGAGACGCTTTTGCAAGGTGGATCTCATTACATCGTACCATTACATAATAGTTGGAGATACATACAAGGCATACAAATGCCACAAGAATACATCAATACATCATACATGACATCAACATCCGACTACGGATGAAACACAAACAGAAGCTCAAACGACATCCACCCTGCTAGCCTAGGCTGCCGACGAGGAACCTAACCCAAGATCGACGAAGAAGAAGAAGAACTCCAAAACAAGTAAACATCGCTCTCACGTCATCATCATCGCATAACTTGTACCTGCAACTGGTGTTGTAGTAATCTGTGAGCCACGAGGACTCAGCAATCCCATTACCATGGGTATCAAGACTAGCAAAGCTTAATGGGTAGGAAAGGGCAAGTGGTGAGGTTGCAGCAGCGGCTAAGCAATGTATGGTGGCTAACTTACAATCACAAGAGTAAGATTAGAAACTACGCAAACGGTCGTAAACTAGTAATGATCAATAAGTGATCCTGAACTACTTACGTTCAAACATAAAACAACCGTGTTCTCCTCTCGAACTTCCCCGAAAAGAGACAGTCACGGTTACGCACGCGGTTGGTGTGTTTTAATCGAGTTTACTTCAAGTCCTCTACAACCGGATATTAACAAATTCCCATCAGCCACATAACCGCGGGCACGGCTCTCGAAAGTTTAAACCCTGCAGGGGTGTCCCAACTTAGCCCATGACAAGCTCACGATCCGCGGAGACCATCCTCCATCGCGGGACCCTCTCCGATCATACTCGGAATCCCGGTGCACAAGAGATTGCGAAAATGGTAAAACTAATCCAGCAAGACCTCCCGGCGTTCCGACACCCTGATAGTAGTCGCGCGTATCTCGTCTCAGGCCACATCCTGATGAGCAGTCCGTACAACTAAAACCAGTCCTTGAGTTTCCCCGTGGTGGCACTGCAAGGGGCTCTAGTTTGGGACCAACACCATCAGCACTGGCCCCCCTGTTTATGTAGAAAGAATCCTCGGGTTCATGACGCCCTATGCCAATTAATTATTTATTTCAATATTATTATGGCAAATGTTAAAACCAATGTTGGGCCTTGCTGGAAGAGTTTTATTCAAAGCGAACTATCAAGAGGGGCCCATAAACCCTCACCGTGTTAGGGACGCAAAATCAAGGAACATAACACCGATATGATGGAAATTAGGGCGGCAAGAGTGGAACAAAACACCAGGCATATGGCCGAGCCTTCCACCCTTTACCAAGTATATATGTGCATTAATTAAATAAGAGATGTTGTGATATCCCATGATATCCATGTCCCAACATGGAACAACCTGCACTGCACCTGCAACTAGCAACGCTATAAGAGGGACTGAGCAAAACGGTAATATAGCCAAACAACGGTTTGCTAGGAAGGGTAAAAAGCTTAGAGGCTATCATGGCAATTTGGGAGGCTTCATAAATAAGTGGTAGGCAGCGCCACATAGCGATAGCTTCGAGACAACTAGCATAGCAAAGATAGTAGTGAGATCCAAGGTGACGGTCATCTTGCGTGAAATCCCGCTAGGAAGAAGAACGAGTCCATGAAGAAGATGAAGGCACGTAGATGAACCAAGCGTAGACGAACGAATCCTCATGATCGCAACGAAACAGGTACTAACGAGAAGAAGCACAACCGGAAAGAAGCGAACAACATGGTAAACACACAACACATAAACATGACATGATGCTCAACCAAGTATGATGCATGACAAGGCTATATGATTCTACTCATGGCAAGAGATGATGCATACAAGAACAGCACATCAAAGTAAGTTTAAATGAGGCCGAAACTACACATAACAATTTCCGGTAACTCCCCATATGCAAATTTCGAAATTGATCCAGATCTGAAGAAAACATTATGTTAAAGTTGTTAAATAGCAAGTTAAAGTGCACCATGATGATCTACGCGTTTTTCTAGTCAAGTTATGTATAAAGTTCATTTAATTTGGAGCTACGACCTAGAAGATATGAGCAAAACAAGTTACACATGGCATTGATGCAAATGCAAGCAAAACAACATCACAAACACTCCAAAACAAGGATGCAACAAGGTAACATAAAACTACGTGCAAAACCAAGCAAGTTTCATGTAGAGCATGCTCCAAACGGAGTCACGGTTCAACACATACACTCAATACAAGTTTCAAACACAATCTGCCCAAAACAGCAACTAAGCACTTTGCATGAACATTGAGCTACTGTTAAAAACCACTAGGACATGCTCAAAACATCATGGCAAATATGCAAATGATAACAGGTTCACAGACTTGGCAGAAATCATCAAGTCACAGAAAATCAGCAACAGCATGTAGCACACTTTGCAAGCTTGTGCTAGTCACCACAAGGCACATAAAAATACATAGATTGCACCACTGTACATATGGCATGGATATGCTCCTAAACATGTTGACATGATGCTCAAAAGATAAACAGACAAAATGCTATGAAAAAGACAACTCGGCAAGTTACAGCAGTTTATAACATTTGGCACTTCTGTAACGAGGATTACGGCATCAATATGAATAGTAACATGCATGAAAACTATACCACTACCTAGAGCACTCAGAGATGAACATTTTGATATATCATACATGCGAAACGAAGCAACGAGCACGAACATACACACCCCACAAGATGCACACATAATAAGAAATGTCAGGGACTTGGTAGAAAATTCAACCTCGCAGAGAAGTGGACGGGGAGGTACGGGGACGACGCGATCTGGGACGGGGCAGCGTTTGGATCGGCTCCCGGTGGATCTCATCCACCCTCGGCGGATCTGGCCGGAGTGGACTCCGGCGAGCGGCGGGGCGGCTCCGGCGACGATGGGGCGCGGTGCGGCGACGTGGAGGCGGCGGCGCAGGGTGGTGCGGTGGAGGTGGGGTGCCGGCGAGCGGTCGCAGAGCGGGGACGCCGGCGAGCGACGAGGCGGCGACGCG